>NC_134356.1:79815375-79847738 GCF_048569485.1 Anomaloglossus baeobatrachus
CAATGAGACATGACACCGGGGAAAAAGTGTTGAAGACGCTTTCTGAAATGTATTTAAACCCTTCACCCCCAGGCAATTTTCCATTTTTCATTTTCATTTTTGCTCTCCTTCTTCCAAGAGGCATAACTTTTATTATTTTTCTGTCAATATTGCCATATAAGGGCTGATTGATTTCAACTTTTAGTTTTGTTTTTGAAACTTTTTTTTTTTTAACTTTTTTTTATTGATTTCACTAGTGCCCCTAGGGGACTTTATCAACTGTATCACTGCACAGTCCGATCACCTGTCCATTTATGCTGATCAGAGCAGCATTCCTGTGAGTGCTGGCGCTCTGTTGACTCTCACAGGAAATATGTCATGCTAGCATCAGGGGTCATCAGTCGACCCTGCACTACCATCGCAACCCATTGGCACCCTGTGATTGTGTTACAGGGATTGCGTCATTATCATGGCCAGGTCTAATTCTTCCCTGCTGAAGCAATTCCTCCCCCTCCTTCCTGTTTTTCTCCCCTCCCTGGCCCTGTACATGCCGCACAGGATCAATGGGAGTGCACATAAGATGTGCAAGCACACTGGCGATTCTCTAAATTAGTTGGAGCTCTATTTTCAGGAAATGCCTCTCAGTCTATGGCTGAGCGACACAAGGCATTTAAGGCACCCTCCCGTTAGGTGAGGTGCCTGCGCAGTGCCTTGAGTTAGTCACAATATTTTTGTGCATCTGCACATTATGCAAATTTTGTGACTTTTCAAAGTATTTCATGCCAAAAAATGGTCAAACAATGTAAATCAGCTGCCCTAAAGACTTGTAAACCCAATGTGCTTCACATAAGGCCTAAAACACATTTCAGCAAAAAAAACGTACGTGTCTTACGGTCCGTTTTTCGGGTCCGTGTTCCGTTTTAGGGGCGTTTCTCCGGTACGTATGGCATCCGTGTGATGGCGTATGCGAGCCGTGTGTGCGTGTGGAATGTCCGTATTGACATAAAATACGTACGTGTGCTTGTCCGTGTGCTGTCCGTTTTTAAAGGCCCGCATTCTTACGCAATTAACGCTGTTAATTAACGCTGTTAATAATTCATCATGAGATCCTGGTGTTTTTGTTTGCTATCAATTGACCTGATAGAATGGTAACAAGTGTTTCAGATTTTTTGATTAAAAACGGACACGGACGATACGTGCTGAACACGGACATACTCCGTGTGCAGTCCGTGCAGGCCCGGACCCATAGACTAAAGCGGGTTCGTGCCTGCGTGCTGCCGGCCAAAAACGGACATGTCGTCCGTGTAGAAAAGCGCACACACGTACTTACGTCACGGACACACGTTCCGTGTGATTTTACGTGTGTGTGCCATCTACCATTGAATAACATGGGTCTCCGTGTGTACGTGTCTCCGGTACGTGCAAATACGTACCGCACACGTACAAAAAACAACGGATGTATGTTGCGGGTCTAAGAGTCACTAATTGTGATGCATAGGTATTCGTGATGAGCATCATGTTCTACTGGTAGTAAGTAACCATAGTTGCCTCATTTTAGCATCCCATGAATTTGTTGCCCCAATAGTTTTCAAATGGCTTCATAAAAAATATTGACTGTTACATTCATAATGATGTACCGGCGGTGCAGGTTTGCAGATTAAACTGCCTGGACATTTGTTCGGAGAAGCAACGCTGCTATTGTTCATCCAACGCCCAGCAAGTTCCATACACGTCTTATCAATTAGAACCGGAAATGTGCATGATACATGCTGGGTGTTGGGTGGCTTGCCACCATTGATGGATGCTCAGCTACTGCTAATGCTTAGAGTAAAACACCACCAGCTCATCAAGGCTTTAGTGGGGCCCATAGCCAATTCCAGGTTTGCCATACGCAGAACCTTTTCTGCATAGAGGAGACAGAACAGTTACTTGCAAGAGACCTTGAAGTTTAAGAGTGCCTGATATAAGAAAGGAATTTAGAAAATCGAAATTGTAGAATATAAGTACAAGACAATGTCATTGCTTGTAAGAGTAGTGATGGAGATTAATAGAATCAACATTTTATTTATATATATATATATATATATATATTTATTTATTTATTATAGAATGCATATTTAAGGTAGTACAAATAAAAATATACATTATGTCCCATTACAAGTACCGTATTTTCTGGCGTATAAGAAGACCCCCAACTTTTCCAGTTAAAATATAGAGTTTGGGTTATACCGTATATACTCGAGTGTAAGCTGGCCCAAGTAATGTTCCCATTGTTTTGTGAAATCCCCTGCTGTAATGTCCCATGCAGTAATGAACCAATTGTTTAATAATGCCCTCCTGCTGTAATGTCCCCATTGTATAGTAATGTGCCTTGCTGTAATGTCCCATACAGTAATGAGCCCATTGTTTAATAATGCCTGTGGAGACTCGGGGGTCAGTGGGTGCTCTCTTCCACTGGCCCGGCCACCTTTAGAAAGACAGCATGGCCCAGGGCTCATCCCAACTGAACGCCGACCTCCTCCTTAACCGTGGGCGGAACACTACTCAGACAACACAGGGTGAGGGAACCACAATATTAAGACTTTATTGGATCCCCAAACAATTAACGACACATAGCACATAACCAGCAAAACCACAACATGTAATCAGCAACAGTTTCTCACCTTCCGCTGGCTCACCAGGGATTAGAATGTCCGTGCCTCAGAGCTTTCAGGGCCACTTTCTCCAATCCAGCAGCATCCCGCTTTCGGCGGGCACCCACCGAGAAAGGAATAATGCCAGATTTAGGAAGCTGGCTGAGTACCACAAAGTCTGTAGTCTGGTGACTGTATTGTCCCACGATAGATTCCTTCCTTAGGTAGTCTTTGATATCACAGCCGAATCCTTGCATTCGATGCTGAAGTCCATGTAGTGTTATAATCCAGGTTCAGCTATGGCTTGCCAATTGGATTCGCAGGTCCTAAATTGGTAGCATGTAGCAAGATTCTCACTGGGCAATGGACAGTCCCCCTTCTTATACCCCTGAGCTCTCCATTCAGACCATTGGGGTCTTCATGATTGGTGGATAAGACTTGGCTCTTATTGGCTAGATTTCAAGCCATATACAAAATATCCAGAGACGAGGGAGAGACAGCAGTTACATCCCATCTAGCAATACACATCATAATACCATGGGAGGTTCGCATAATTGATTTATCTGGGTGTCTGGCCTTCATTGGCCAAGGGAATTAATGAGTGAACAAGACTAACACTAGACTCCTAAGTGTCTTGTACAAACAATGAGGGCTTATCCCTTGTTTATAAACAAATTATCTCATGTCTGGCTGAATTTTAAGAAATTTAACCCATGCTAGGCACTGACAGAGTCCATGTCCTCACAATGCGCTCCTGCTGTAATGTCCCCATTGTTTAGTGAAATCCCCTGCCATAATGTCCTGTGCAGTAATGAACCCATTATTTAATAATGCCCTCCTGCTGTAATGTCCCCATTATATAGTAATGTGCCCTGCTGTAATGTTTCCATTGTTTAATAATGCCCTCCTGCTGGTTCCCTTCTGTCCCCTATCATGCAGTTGTTTACACACAATAAAAGATATTCTCACCTGTCCTCTGTGTCCGCGCTGCCACCAGCTGCTTCTTGCAGTCCGCACACAGACCCCTCCGTGATCGCATGAATGGAGCGGCTGCTGCAGGATGTCGTCATGGCTTTACTACAATTGAATGCTTTACGGCGTCACAAAGCATTCAACTGCAGTAAAGCGCATCCAATACACAGGGCCGCCGCTACAATCAGCACTTTACTGCAGTTGAATGCTTTGTGGCGCCGTAAAGCATTCAACTGTAATAAAGCAATGACGACATAATGCAGCAGCCGCTCCTTGCACGGACGCTATCACGGAGGGTTCTGTGTGCCTGCGTCCTGCAAGACACAGCTGGAGGCACCGCGGGCACGGAAGACAGGTGAGAATATCTTTTATTGTGTGTAAAGTGTTGACACCAGGCGTAAAAGACGACCCCTGACTTTTGAGAAGATTTTCAGGGGTTAAAAAGTTGCCTTATACGCCGGAAAATACGGTATGTGCATAAGCACACGTCACCATATATCTATACCCTTTATTACGTTTGCAGCTAAAAAGGCAAACCTCCATGCACACACCTTGGACTCTAGGGCAATTTTTAGACACATACATCAAATACCTTTACAAGAAAAGCCGGCTACATTATCTATAAGCGCTTTTACATGCAATAAAGATCTGGTGCGTGCGAAAATGACTGCTTATTTGTATCAATATGTTCTAGAGATGAGGCAATTGCTTGAATTCACCAGCTAGTTGCCATTTGGTTTGAATCAAAAAGGGATTGGAAGGAGTTAAAAAAAATATTAAAAATATGTATACTCAGCTGGAACTTAATTGACCTCTTTGGTCAAGCGACCGATGCGAACAACGCTGGAGAATCTTTAACATTGTTATGCTTGCTGGGCAAGCACTGTATTAGTGGATCCACTGAACTGAAGGTACCATTCACTTGCCTGGGGGAGTGAACTGGCCGGCCGCCGAGTCTTCACTACTGCTACCGAAAGTGGCAACAGGTACACACGCTGGTAAGCAGCTGGCAGAGGGCAGCTCCAGGGAATCTGCGGTCCCCGGGAAGGTGGCGTCACGGACATAGCTCATTGTCTAGAAGAAGCGACTGCTGCAGCAGGCAGAGTAGTGGATCCATCCAGGATGGATGTATGTATGTATGTATGTATGTATGTATGTATGGATGTGGCAGTAGCGGCTGGTGTGAATATTTGCAGCAGCTTGTATCGTTGCAGACGGCCGGTGTAGGTGGCCGTAGCAGCAGCACAGATAAGAATTACTGTAACAGAGGTACAAGTTAGCAGCAGGAACAAACACAATATTAGCAGCAGCAGTGAGGACCTGAGAACTAGCAACATAACTATCTCATTACCCAGGCACCTCCCATAGGGGAAAGGTGCCTTAAGTACCTGCAACCTCTCAGCTGATCTGAGAGGCACTTTTGGGTCCGGGTACCACAGCTCTTTAAAAAAAGGGGAGTGGCCACACACGCACCCTTCGGGTAGGACCAGGAAGCTTGCAATGTGCACACAGGATCTGGGAGGCAGCAGCACGGACCAGGACCAAGGAAGCCACCGCATGACGTTTGGGCAGGTGAGGGAACCGACCTTCCCATCAGGGGAGGAGGAGGGCAGGAATAGGGATGCCAGAATGGCTGTTACAGGCATATTATGGCAGTCAGCAACTCCTGAGCTGGCCAAGACTACACTGGAGATCAAATTTAGAGGACAACACACAATTTCCTAAATGTTAAGGTCATTGTGTAGTCCTATGTGATTATATCTTAACATGAGTAAACTCGCAGTATTTTAAGCTTATTTCATAAATTGAATTTATTCCAAAGCACATAATAAAAATGTAAATGAGATAAATGAAAAAGAACACTGATCAAAATTAGAGAACACTTTCAGATACCTGCAAGTTGTTGGTGTTAATCTGGCAGCTGGTGTTTAATTATCTGACAAACCCTATTTAACTAGCAGCCTAACTTTCCAGTTTCCACTGACTTTGCAAAAATGATTTGCTGTTCCAAAGTGACTGAAACCCTCCGGCAGCAGGTTGTCCAGATGAAAGCCCAAGAGGTGACCCTATCAGTCATAGAAATAGAAGATGGTCATTCCAAGTTTGTGATTTCGAGAATGCTGCATCCTTACATCATCACAAACTCTTTCAAGTCCCCCAAGAAAGCTGGTCGCCCTTGAAAGACAAATGCAAGAGAGAACAGGATAATGTGGTGAATCTCCATGGGAAATCATTGCAACGCTGCAGCTAGAATTGCTCGGCAGTTCAGCACTGAACAGGGTAAGGATCTGTCTCATCATACATTGTCACGCTGTTTAAGAGCATTTGGACAGAAAGCCCACTCTGCAGTGATCAAACCTCTCAATAGCAGAAAGAATCAAATGGAGCATGTTGTAAGGACAGAGGAGAAGTGGTCCACAGTTCATTTTAGTGATGAAAGCAAGTTTCATTTATTTGAACCCAAAGTGTGTTAAGAAGTTGGTGAAAGGTGGTGAAGGAAGTGTCATGGTTTGGGGAATGTTTTCTGCAGCAGGATTTGGACCTCTCATACAGCTACTTGGCAGAGTGAATACAAGTGTGTATCAAAACCTTCTTCAAAAACACCTGGTTCATTACTTGCATTCATCACTCAATAAGCCATCAATTTTCATGCAGGACAATACCCCCTGTCATACTGCAAAACGGGGAAATCAGTTCATTATACTCACAGCAAAAAAGAGGGCAACCAGTCCAGTTAGCCCAGGCCAACACATCTAATGCACAAACAGGATGCAGACAAGCCTCTCAACATGATGGACACTTCACAGGTGCAAGGTAAATTGCACACTAGTGGCGCGCATAGGGTGCTGTTCACACTTGTATGCGCATGGTGTCCAGCCAGCAACCTATTACCACGCCCTTACTATTAGATTAGGTGCGTTACCCGGACACTACTCACTGCAGCACACAAGGGACAGAGACTCCACTATGCACGGGCTGTATTAAGAGGCCCGGCTGCACCCCGTATAAAAAAAAAGTGCAAAAAATATATCAAATATATATGAGGTATTAGTTAGTAAATTGGCCAATATACATAAGCCTGCAATCCTCATCACGGATCCTCATGCTTGCAGGTCCCTATACTGATAAATATCAAAAATAGCAACAAAAAGAGGAGAAAAACTCCCCCGCCTAATCTAATAGTAAGGGCGTGGTAATAGCTTGCTGGCTGGACACCATGTGCATACAAGTGTGAACAGTGCCCTATGCGTGCCACTAGTGTGCAATTTACCTTGCACCTGTGAAGTGTCCATCATGTTGAGAGGTTTGTCTGCATCCTGTTGGTGCATTAGATGTGTTGGCCTGGGCTAACTGGACTGGTTGCCCTCTTTTTTGCTGTGAGTATATCATATTTTTGGGGGAGTTTTTCTCCTCTTTTTGTTGCTATTTTTGAAATCAAAAAATATGAAAAAACAGTAAAATGTACAGCCAAGAGTCCTGATCTAAACCCAATAGAAAA
This sequence comes from Anomaloglossus baeobatrachus, assembly GCF_048569485.1. NCBI lineage: Eukaryota > Metazoa > Chordata > Amphibia > Anura > Aromobatidae > Anomaloglossus > Anomaloglossus baeobatrachus. The sequence continues at coordinate 79,822,459 of NC_134356.1, forward strand.
CCTCTGGATAATCCTTGGTGACAAAGTTATGGCCAAAAAACCCCCAACAGTCAAAGAACTGTGGAAGAGACTGGAAGAAGAGTGGACCAAAATCACACCAGAGCCTAGAAAGAGACTAGTAAAGTCCTGTGGCCGCAGATGTGCTGAAGACATTCAAAGAAAAGGCCTGTACACGTCCTACTGATTGGAGACTGTTATTACCTTCAGAAAATTTTCATATATTCTGTGCTTTAGTCATTGCTGTTCTCTAATTATAATCTTTACTTTTTGGGCAAAATAAAGGTTTTATATTGATAAACTATGGATGTTTTGTAAAACACTGTTCTAGTGGCATGGTGAAATTACATTATTACTGAAATAAAGCAAGTGATCATACATTGTTCTCTAATATTGATCTCCAGTGTATTCACATGTACAGTGGTGTGAAAAAGTGTCTGCCCCCTTCCTGATTTCTTATTCTTTTGTATGTTTTTCACACTTAAATGTTTCAGATCACCAAATTTAAATGTTTGCCAAAGAGAACACAAGTAAACACAAAATGCAGTTCACAAATGAAGGTGTATTATTAAAACTAATTTCACACATCAGTTTTTTTCCATCAGGCACAATCCAGAAAAACGGGTAAAACGGATCCGGCGCCGGATCCGTTTTATCCCCATTGATTGGTATTACCACCGGATTGTGCCTGATGGCCTTGCGTTGCATCCGGCTTTTGCCGTAGCCGTCATAATTGCCTAAAGCGGCGGCCGGAGGGAACATATGTTGGAACGTTTTTTTGTCCGGCAAAAAAACCACATCGCGTCGGCGCGATACGGCGTGTTTTACATTGGAAGCCTATGAACGCCGGATCGCGGTAAAAAACGGATGCGACCGCCGGATCAGTTTTTGTAAACTGAGCATGCTCCAATGTATTGAAAAAAACGGATCCAGCAAAAAAAAAGCGGACGAAAAGGATACAAAAACGAATGCACCGGATCAGTTTTTTGACGGATCAGGTATATTGGAACCGTCAAAAAAAAAAGGATCAGGCACATCAATTTTTGCATATTCTGCGCCGGATCCGTTGCATCAAGCACACGCCGCATTGTGCCTGATGCCAAAAACTGATGTGTGAAATTAGCCTAAGGGAAAAAGAAATCCAAATCTATAGGGCCCTGTGTGGGAAAGTGTTTGCCCCTACCTCTCTTAAAACATAAATTAACTGTGGTTAATTAAGGCCCCTTTACACACTGAGACTTTCTAGCGATCCCACCAGCAATGTTGACCTGGCCGGGATCGCTACAAAGTCTCTAAACAGTCGCTGGTGAGCTGTCAAACAGGCAGATCTGGCCAACGATGCAGCAGCAATATGGATCTGCAGAACGACCTCGCTGGAAAGGGAACGCTAGCACGCCTATGGGCTGGGTCTCTAACGATGTCGTTGTAATGGTATCAAACACACCGATACATGCTGCACAGCGGGAAACAAAGGACCAAAGAATGGTCCTGAACAACTTGTAGCGATCAGCGACCTCACAGCGGGGGCCAGGTCGCTGATGCGTGTCACACACTAATATGTTGCTAGGGAGGTCGCTATTACGTCATAAAACCGGTGACATTACAGAGATATCGCTAGCGATGTTGCAGTGTGTGAAGGGGCCTTTACATCTCTGGGAAGTTAAGTTCAATTTCCCTAACCACACATAGGCCTGATTGCTGCCACTCCTGTTCTCAATCAAGATTTCACTTAACTAGGATCTGCCTGGTAAAGTACACCGAAATATCTTCAAAGTCTAGACATCATGGCACAATACAAAGAAATTCAGGGACAAATGAGAATCAAAGTAATTGAGATCTATCAGTCTGGAGAAGGTTATAAAACCATTTTCTAAAGCTTTGGGACTACAGTGAACCACAGAAATAGCCATTATTCACAAATGACGAAAACATGGAACAGCGGTGAACTTTTCTAAGAATGGCCGACCAACCAAAATTGCCTCAAGAGCACAGTGATGACTCATCAAAGAGGTCACAACATCCTAAGAACTGTATGCCTCACTTGCCTTAGTTAATATGTTTTCATGACTCCACCATAAGAAAGCCTGGGCCAAAACAGCGGCATGACAAAGTTCCAAGATGAAAATCAATGCTGAGCAAAAAGAACATAAAAGCTCATCTCAGTTTTGGCAGAAAACATTTTGATGATCCAAAAGACTGACAAGACAAATTTTGAACATTTTGAAAGGTTTATGTCCCATTAAATCTGGTGTGGAAGTAACACACCATTTCAGAAAATGAACGTCATACCTACAGTAAAATATAGTGGTGGTAGTGTGATGGTCTGGGGCTGTTTTGCTGGTTCGTGACCTGGAAGACATGCTGTGGCAAATAGAACAATGAATTCTGCTGTCTACCAGACAATTCTGAAGGAGAATGTCTGGCCATCTGTTCGTGACCTGAAGCTGAAGTGCACTTGGATTATGCAGCAGAACAATGATCCAAAACAAACGAGCAAGTCAACCTTCCTTTCTATCTATCCTATGTACTTTGCTTTGGGTAGGTTAAAAAAATGTATGAGTCAAAAACACATAAAAAAAAAATCTATTTTTGCTCTGTGGGGAACTCTGAGAACCTTGGGTGTATGGGGGCACTCTTAATTTTTTCCCTTGTTCTTGCTGGGTGGGTGGCACCCTGAAAATAGGCTCTGTTGGGGCATATAATTGTTTAATTTCCCTGTCCACATGTGATTGCAGGGCAATTGTCCTGCTCGTACCCAAATTATGTTTCTTTTGGAGCCTCCTAACCGGACTACGATCTTTTACAGCACCAAAGTTTGGGTCCCCATTGACTTAAGGGGGCTTTACACACTGCGACATCGCTAGCGATTGCTAGCGATGTTGCAAGCGATAGCACCCACCCCTGTTGTACGTGCGAAATGTGGTGATCGCTGCCGTAGCGAACAATATCGCTACGGCAGTGTCAGACGCACATACCTGTTCAGCGACGTTTCTGTTGAACAATCCCTCCTTCAAGGGGGAGGTGCGTTCGGCGTCACAGCAACGTCACAGCGGCGTCACAAAACGGCCGCCCAATAGAAGAGGAGGGGAGGAGATGAGCGGCCGAAACATGCTGCCCAACTCCTTAATTCCTCCTTTTCCGGTGGACACAGGTAAGGAGTTGTTCGTCGTTCCTGCGGTGTCACACACAGCGATGTGTGGTGCCGCAAGATCGACGAACAACCAGCGGCATGCACCACCAACGATATTATGAAAAGGAGCGACGTGTCAATGATCAACGATTTTCTCCATTTTTGCTCCTAGCTGTCACACGCTGCGATGTTGCTAACGACGCCGGATGTGCGTCACAAACACCGTGACCCTGACGATATATCGTTAGCGATGTCACAGCATGTAAAGCCCCCTTTATTTGGGGTTTGATGTCTGGGGTGAAATTCGGGTACCGAACCAAACTTAACTACAGTTCAGCCGAACGCGAACATCCACGGGTCCACTCATCCCAAACTGAGAGGTTTGATAAAATTTGCTGAACCTATATAAAATCAAGAGGGGATGTAATTGGAATTGTAGCTTTTCATACATAACATTTTACTACAAACCAAGAACAAAGCAGCCATAGGCAGTTGTAAAATAATATAAAAAACTAAGAATACATTTTATACAGCTGTAATATATTTCCTGACCTGTGAAAAAGATTTTGATCAGTTGGAATGATTTGTGAACAAAACCCTGTTCCTTTGTTATTGGTCATAGCCATAAAAGAATGGTCTCATTTCATTCATTTATATAGGAGTGCCGAAGACCAGCCAAGTGCAGGGTTCAGATATTTCAGGTGGTCCCGTTAAGAATGAATGAAGTGGCAGTGCACATCATAGATCACCACTCGCTTCATTCACATTAGGTGATTCTCAGCGATCGTTTTTGGGATCAGTTGGGGTCCCAGTGATCGGACCCCCAGTGATGGATAACTTCTAAACTTGAGACAACCCTTTAATATATATTAGTGCAATTTAAAAGACTGTCCTTTTTGGATGACCTTTTTTTGTAGCAAGGGATCTGCTGATGACAATATAGCCATCAACGCCATAACTGATATGTGAAAGGCACAAATAAACAGCGGTAATGGACAGTACCCACTAATTCTCGGTATTCAAGGTGATTGATCGTTAGTTAAAAAGTAACAGTACGTGGCGTTCTAAGGAGATAATGGTGAGAAAAACAAGAGGCTAAACAGATGATGACGAACACTCGTAGTTTATACAAGTGTACAGTGCTCACCATCAACGTGCAGATAAATGCGGTACCAGCCCTACAAGCTTTTTTTTACCACTCCTTGGTCTGAGTACAAAGGTTTAAGAATTGCTATTTGTATAGGTGATGATGACCACACAAAGTAATGGCTGCTATATTGGCTTTATTTATTAATCATTTATACAACTTTTTATGGAATGTTTCCTGAAACGGCTTTTTTCCCCCTTTGGACAACTTTCACAACTGCAGTATCTAATCAGTTAAATAAACAGACTATTACGCCCATTGGTGTTCCCATAATGCTGCAGAGTCCCAAAATGTTGTTGCTGGCAGGTTGAGTCATTGCCACAAGTTTTTCATCTTTGTACAACTATTAGGTCTTCACAATAAAAATGTATTCTCGCAGCCCTCCTTTAAAAAAAAGTTCTCCAAATCCTCCAATATTCAGTTTAGCAGGGTCCCAACTCTCTCCTGTCAGATGATGTTGAGGGATAGAAGAATCTGGCAAGCTTAGTTTCCTAAAGCAGATCCAGATGTCCTCCCAGAGACCACTAGAGGAGTATGGCAGTGAGCCGACCACTCTTTTATATAGGAAGTCGCGAGTGATCGCTGTTAACTAAGCAGACAGCCATCCATAGCATTTGGGGGCTTAACAAAATATCTTTTTTAACTTGCATGGTAAATTATGGAATAACTATCCTCCCCTTCCCAAAACTGCAACAAAAAGTGATCAAAAAGTTGTATGTACCTCTTAATGATACAAAAAACTATGGCTGTTCTGACAAGTTCAAGTTTCACATTAGACATTGTGGGGTATGTGGATGTCTCCATGGCTTGCTTCCTTTGTGGTTCAAAACAAATGGTAATACTGTAAGGAAATTGCTCATTGGGAAGGTGACACTTTTCACACAACGGATTCTCTGTAGAGAACATTTCCTGATTGACAATAACAAGCAGTAAAAATTAGAGGAAAGGTGCATAAGGTTCCATTGCCTCAGCTGATCTCCTGGAAGGTGTCACGGTGGTAACGTGCTCATGTCCCCAGTGCCATGCCACTCACTACATTTGTTGCTCTTTTCCTTCCCGGGTCAGGCAGCCATGCTGAGCCCTCAAGACCACTCTGCTGCACATCCCTGCTCTTTCCATCAGGGAGGTGCAGCCAGTTCCTGCTGATATTTACCCCTTCTGTGTCCTGCAGGGTTAATCTTCTGTGACCTAACCAGAAGCAGCAGTAAACTTATAAATCGGTCACTCCCAGCATTCCTTGCTCAAACTTGTCTGCAAGAGTCCATTTCATGCACTTGTTGAAATTGATTCTCCCGTTACCAACCTAGCATGTCTGATGTCTCCGCTCCTAACCTTGGCTTCATACTCTGAACCTGTCCTTGTGCTCTAATCCTGTATTGTCTTACTACGCCTATTGCCTTTGTCTGCCTGCATCATGCACTCGTGTCTCTGACCCTCCGGTAACATGCTGCAGTCCTGGTGACTGTCCTGGGGTGGTACCTGGTGACTACAAGTGGCCAAGCCTATCCTCACCACCAGAGGCTCTAGTAAACACCTGGTAGTCACTTAGTAATGCTCCTTCAGGTTAAGCTTGGCCTGTGATGCAGTGGGTCCATACCCACCAGTGTGACATTACATTCAGGCCATGTACCCCACTGACAGATCAGGACTCTGTGATGCAAAATTAAATGTACAAATCCTGTATGACAAAGTTGTTCACAACGGGAGCATCTGGACTAGCTGATGTAGGCAATTAATGTGATGTCTGCACAGATGCAGGATTTGTCCATGTCAATTTCCACCTCTGCTATGTCTGGTTATCCTTCCTCTGTACTGGCTGCCTCACCCAGGGAACCACCAAAAGACTCCATTTGTGGTGACACCCCTAAGCTTCAGCTGCCACTTCCGTCCCGCTTCGATTCAGATTCCAAGGAGAGTAGCTGCTTTATTAACGAGTGCCGGATCCATTTCACTCTCCATGCTCATCTGTTTCTTTCTGACCAAACTAAGGTTAAGTTTTTTGTTTCTCTCTAGACTGTTTGAGCCATCGCTTGGGCAAATCCTATTCGAGAGCTTGGCAGTCCAGAGACCCCCAATTTTGGTCTGTTTCTTGAGATGTTCCATGTAGTGTTTGACAGTCCTGACCCCATCTCCTCTGGTGCCTCATCTCTTTTGACTCAGACAGGATGCAGAGTAAATGGCTCAGTATGCTTTACGTTTTTGTACCCCAGCTGAGTAGTTGGCTTGGAATGAATAAGCCCTGATAGCAAACTTTTGACAGGGCCTGTCCAGCCATATTAAGGATGAATTGGCAGGCATAGATCTACCATCTTCCCTTGATGACCTGATAAACCTGCCTCTTAGGATTGACCTCCATTAACGCAGGCATTGCCAGTAACAGGCTGAAGAACCTTTTCATGTCCTGTGCCTTTATACCTGTTCACTGTGATATTTTCTCTTCTGACCTCAGCTTTTTACTTTGAACCAGTGCTGCCTGCCCTAACCCTGGATTGCCTTCATCCGCCTGCATCTCACACTCGTGTCTTTGACCCTCCAGTCAGCTGCCGCAGTCCTGGGGACTGTCCTAGGGTGGTACCTGATGACTACCGGCGTCCTAGCCTATCCTTATTTCCAGAGACTCTATTGAACACCTGGTAGTCACTTAGTCATGCTCCTCCAGGGTGAGCCCGGTTCCATAGCGCAGTGTGTCCAGACCCACCAGCGTGACTGTGATGCCACAGGCCCATGCTCATTCTGGAAGGGCATAGCTAAGCGACTACCTCATTGTCAGGAAACCACTAAGTGGCGCTGGGACTCAGAAAATAAACTACTACTGAGTGCAAAAATTCAGAAGCCCACTAGAGGTTACAAACACAGCGTAAGGATAGTCAAGAAAAGAGTCGAAGTCAGGATGTCACAACTGTACCAGGGAAAAAACAAGCCAAAGTCCAGCAACAGAGCCAAAGTCAGATACTGTAAGAACAAGGGAACACGAGGGTGTGGGTGGAGGACAAAGAGCAGGACTGGAATATGGAGAACATGGAAGTACAGAGGGACGGACAGGCAGGATAGATGGAGGACAAAAAAAGGCACGAGGGACAGAGTTCAGGCAAGACGAGAGGGACGAAGTTCAGGCAGGGCAGGAGGGTCAGAGGTCAGGATGGATGGTACCGGGTAGCAGGACACGATACAGAGTACTTTCTCAAAGGAAAAGAGCATGTAGTCAAGCCGGAAATATCGCATTGTCACAAACGAGTCTAGATCAAACAGGCCTCTTCCAGAGGCAAGATACATGCAGCGGTTCAGGAATAGCAGAGCTGTGCATGAATCATGACACTCATCTTCACTAGAGCCTCTAATGGTTAGGTTAGTTTAGGCTGCTGGAAGGTAGCTGCCAGGTACCACTCAACGGGAACTCTCAGCAACTGACCTCAGGATTCAGGGACAGACTCAGGAAGTGCAGGCTGGATGAGTGGAACCTGCAGTCTGGTGCAGGCTGGTACAAATAGGCAGGTACTGGCAGGCAGGCATGTACAGATGGACAGGATAGTACAGACGGGCAGGCTGATACTGGCCAGATGGCTTGTACAGACTGAACAGCAGGTACAGGAACACAGGTATGGGTTAGTAGACAGAGGCACAGGATATGGGACCTGAAAACTAGCAACCATGCATCAAGAAAAGGAAGACGTTGCTCAGGCACCTCCCAATCTAGTAGCATGCCTTAAATACCTCGTGCCTCTCAGCCATAGGCTGAGAGGCACTTCCGGGTTAGGGCCCATTGAGCATTTAAGAGGACGGAGTACGCGCATGTCCTAAGCGCGCTCCCACGGCACCTGTGCAGCAGGCACAGGCCCTGTGAGCAGGAGGCATTGATGGAAGCCAGAATAGACACCGCAGGATGGCCGGAGAGGTGAGTGCATCGTTGTCCTTACCACAGGGATGCTGGTGCTGGTGTGACAGTACCACTATGAAACTGTCCAAGAGTAAAAAGTTAGGGTGGGCTTATTTACACAATATGCAGTGGTGGTGATTTAATAGCGAGCTGAGGCAGACTGACTGCACTTGGATAGCATACAGATCAGTAATAGATTATACAAGACCATGTGCAGCCAAGAACAGTGATTTTTTTAAAGGAGTTGCCTGGTTAAAACAAGTAATCACCTATCCACAGAATAGGTGATATGTTTTGATCAGTGGGTGTTTGACTGCTGGGACACACACCGACCGGCAGAACAAGAAAATTTGATCCCCATTAGAATAAAGCAGCAGTGCACATGCTCAATGTTCTCTCCATCCATTCCCTATGGGAATGCCGAACACTGTACTCAACTTTTAACAGCACCCCATAGAGGATAAATATGACCTACTGCAGCCTCCTGTAATGGGATAAAGGTTCCCTGTTCTGACTATTGGTGCAGGTACCTGTGTTGGGACACTCGCCAATCAGTAAGTTACTTGTATTAACTGGATAATCCCTTTCAAAACAATTTTCTTTGATGAATGAACAGTATAGTTTTTTATCAGGTGATCAACAGCTTGTTTATACTTCATGATTAGGTAATAATTACGCAATGTAAATATGGCTTAAATTTTAGGCTCTGGAAATAAGAACTAACAGAGCATGAAAGAACCTCAGTCTACTATGTTTACTATAATATTTGTTAGATTAGTTCACAAATTCCAATCTTTCAGTCCTGATTCGCCAACCAGTATGCATGTTCATAGGTAATTTAGTGTTCAATTGGCCAAATACAAATCTGAGGTCCCTGAAGGAGTGGAGAGAGGCGAAACAAAGGACTAACAAAAGATAAACTAGGACAGCCCCTTTAAAGATACTGTAATACTGACGCAGATCGTGTATAGAAAATTAACTTTACACTTTTGTCTTCTTGGAGCACAGCTTAGAGGATAAAGGTAAATAAATGACAGGTTGCTATAACAGAGCAATCACACTCGGATTCTCCCTAAGGATCTTGATAGTACAAGATAATGCCCTGAACCTAATCAGTCTTTAAGGTCATAATGTAAGTGTTATGATTTAGTTTTGCTGTCAAATGATATCCTACTCCAAGAAAGAGGCACTACACAGAAGTAAAATGATACTGTACTTGACTTTCCTGGAAATTTCACTTACACTTTTCCTTCGAGGTTACGTGGTTATATGTAAGCTGAAACATTTAATTAGCAAAGTGATTTAACATTTTTTTTTATGTTTTTGGGGAATAAGCACAGCACCTATATATGAAGCCTGATCTTCCTGGACGTACAGTAAACACTGTGCAGAATTATTACTCAACTGAGTATTTTGACCATATCATTTTTATGCAGATTTTCCAACTCCAAACTGTATAAACGTAAATACTTATTAGATGAAGCAGATCAGGTGATGTGTATTTGTGCAATGAGTGGTGGCATAGCCTAATGATATCCACATCTTTATCAAGGCAGAATTATTAGGTTACCTTCCCATGATCAGGAGACACTCTGTTCTAGATGCAGTGTCTTTCCTCTTCCGGAGACGCTATTGTTCTCTTCTGGAGAAGGCAGTGTCCGTGCCCATGATCAGGATTCTGGACACAGCGTATTTTCGCTGTGTTTTCCCGTTGAGAATACTCCAGTTTCCAGAAGAATAAATTGACATGCTGTGGCTCAGAAAGCTGCAACCCAGGTCAGTATAAAAGAAGCACAGTGAGCGGGAGATTTCTAGAAATCTATCCACTGTTCTTGTACTGTACAGTGTAGCGTTTTGGAAGCAGTGAAAATACGTTGCATTCAAAGCGCTGCCAACACTGATTGTGGGCACGGACCCTTTGGCAGCTTGTTTTTCTCTGGAAAAATGGGCCAAAAAGAGAGTTAACAGACTCTAAAGGCCCATTTACACGCAACGACATCGCTAACGAGATGTAGTTGGGTTTACGGGATTCGTGATGCACATCCGGCCTCGTTAGCGACGTTGTTGCGTGTAACAGCTCCGATCGAGTGTTAACGATCAAAAATACTCACCTAATCGTTGATCGTTGACACGTCGTTCATTTTAAAAAATCTCGTTGGTCGTTGTGGACATAGGTTGTTCATCGTTCCTGAGGTAGCACACATTGCTACGTGTGACACCCCAGGAACGACGAACAGCAGCTTACCTGCATCCTCCGGCAACGAGGTGGGCGTTTCTTTCATGCGGCTGCTCTCCGCCCCTCCGCTTCTATTGGACGCCTGCCGTGTGACGTCGCTGTGATGCTGCACGAACCGTCCCCTTAGAAAAGAGGCTGTTCGCCGGACACAGCGACGTCGCTAGGAAGGTAAGTCCGTGTGATGGGGCCTAGCGATACTGTACACCATGGGCAGAGAATTGTCCGTGACGCACAAACGACGGGGGCGGGTGCGATCTGCAGCGACATCGATAGCGATGTCGCTGCGTGTAAACCAGCCTTAAGACTTGTAACAATTTCTGACTTTTCAAAAAATGCAGCACTCTTGAAATTGTTAACATATGGGACACAATTACAGATCATCAAAAGTCTTGTTGCAAATAGTCATAAAGAAAACCTTGCATCACCTCTCGTGGGTGCTCTGGAGAAAAATAAGTCAAGTAATGGAAACTCCGGCACACTCACTATCACCCTTGGAGACACAGAAAGTCAGAGACATGTAGCTGATATCAAAATCCTTTTCTTTTTATTTTGTGGTGAAAAACGTGTGACAAAAAAGTGCTGTACAATAGTCCGCCAATCTCAACGTTTCGGCCTATCTGGCCTTCTTCAGGTCGGACGGGCTGATGACAATATATACAATAAAGAAAAACAAAACAAAAATACAGGACATCCATCAGTATAGAGTAATAGAACAAAATAAAAGTTGTACTGTAGGCATATTGGGATAATAAGAGAACATATTTGAGAGACAAAGACATAGAATCATTAGCATAGTCAGTGAATATATGAACGTAAATGGTCATGGATGGGGGGTTTTTTAAGGGTTGATTCGTGGCCAACTATGGTGGATGTTATCAAGTATCCATCGTGGCAAGTGCGCATTCGTGTAACGTGAATATTACATGACACACATGGTAAAGAGGCTCACCTCAAGGATGAAAGGACTGGAAGTAGATAAATGTGCACAGGACACCGTTGTAAGACCTATGGTGTAATGAGAATAGTCATCCTCTTGAATAGGTGATGTAAAAGCAGCTTACTAGACTATTGAAGAATTAATTATGTGGTCATACCAATGCTAAACTGTAGTGAGGATTATGGACTACAGGGTAATCAATGTCAGGATACTCTATGCGTAGACAATGTCGGATAGTACTAGGAAAAAATAATAAGTCATTAAGTTAAAAGGAAGTCATGACTATATAAGGTTCAATGCGCAATTATTACCTGTTATCAAGGCATATGGGTCTCAACCTTGTGTTGAATAAATGGTATAATGATACCGATTCGTACGCAGAATCTCTGGTTTATCTAAGAGCCATCACCTGTGGTAGATGAAATGTATCCTGATATACGTACTTTATGTTAGAATTCTCACAATGGATGACAAGGGATCATAGATTACCTCAGTATTCCATGATATGTAGATTGGTCTATGACGTGGTCAGACGTCTAGAGTGGTTTATTTGGGTATGGTGATCCTTATTGAGGACTAAAAAAAGGGGGTGAGAAAAGAGAAGAAAAAGAGAGGAAAAAAAGGGGGAGAGAGAAAACAAGAAAAAGGAAAAAGGAAGAAAAAGAAAAGAGAGAGAGAGAGAGAGAGAGAGAGAGAGAGAGAGAGAGAGAGAGAGAGAGAGAGAGAGAGAGAGAGAACGAGGGAGCGAGAGAGCGAGAGAGAGAAAAAGAGAGAAAGTAAGAAAGGTTAGAGAGAGAGAAAAAAGGAGAAAGAGAAAGAAAAAGAGGGGAGAAGATGGAAAAGAAAAGGAGAAAAGAACATGTTACCATCTGTTTTGGGATGATGCCCCAGTAATATATAAACATGGAAAAAGAATTGCAGACTACCTGAAATGGTGCATAAGGATCAGAGGTGGGAAGCCACGGTGCGGTCACATTTGTCAGCATTTAGTGGAAAACATTGTTAGTTTTAAATGACTTACTGGCTGTATAAGAAAACAGAGAGGGTGTTGGAAAGGTACTCCAAGTTATATGGAACAGACAACTATCATGGAGAATAGATCTATACCTGAGACTCCACTCGTATTTTGTTTGGATAGGGGTCCTAGAGATACAGTGGTGGGAGTCCAGGTAACTAGTGTGGTCGCAAATGGGGAAAAAAAGAAGGGATTCATTAAGAGGCAATGTCCCAAAGAGAAAGTATGTCCCCATCGTCAAAATGGGCCACTTACCATGTGCTGGTGTGATGCAGGGGTGAACCGCACGTCCTGTGAGTGTTGGACACTGGCCGAAAGTGATCTATTTATCGGAAGTGATGTCGTAACGTCACTTCCGGTTTCGGAGCTGTCAATTAACATTGAGGCCGGAAGTGAGCTATAGCGCATGCGCAGAGGCGAAAATACACTGGCCAGTTGTTGGTACATAATGGTTGCCTAGCGATGCGTGTCATACCAATGGGTGGAGCGTAAGTGGAAGTGATGACACGCTCATGTGCTTGTGAGGGCGTGCTTCCAGGGCACACAGTGATCCAGGTTGATGGTCTCGGATAAAAGCGGGACATAGGTGCAAGGACGAGTGAGGGGTGAATGGTGGCCCAGGATTGTATATGGGATACCCCGCCACACTGGAGATGTTAATTCTGTAAAGGGATAAAAGAAAAATAAAATTAGGGAACATAAAACACCCTAAACACTGTGCATATATGGGATAACAGTATGATGAGTTCATGATTAACTTTCACTATGATTATATTATTGTTATTGTGAATCTATGGTCTATATTGGCTGTCAATAGATATCTTAATGGTGTAACCCTTGAGTGATAATATCAGTACCATTACCAGAATGTGGACTTCGAGAGATCCTGTACATGCAAATGACTTGTAGATATACATAAAGGAAAAAGCATGTTAGTACATTATGACAATGAAAGTTGGATAGACGAGATCACAGGTTTGGAAGACCTTCAACAACCTGATTCATATTTACGATTCAGGCCATGGGGCTCGAGGGTCCCCAGGGTATGAATCCAACGCGCCTCCTTTTCGCGGAGTGATTTAACCCTGTCCCCACCCCTGCGGTGTGTGCACACTTGGTCAATGACCTGGTATCTAAGCTGGGAGATCCTGTGCCCTGCTGAAATAAAATGGGATGGAATAGGCAAAAGAGAGCGTCCACACCTAATGTCGGACTTGTGTTTGTTTATTCGGTCTCGGACATGTTGGGTAGTTTCCCCAACATATCCGAGACCGCAGGGACATTTTATGTAGTACACCACATGGGAACTGTCACATGTGAAAAAATCTCTAATCTGGAAGACTTGGCCTGTTCTGGGGTGAGTGAAGGTGCTACCCTTCGTGACATTTGAACACTGTGCACACCTGAGACAAGGAAAGGTACCAAATTGTGGGTTATGTAGGAATCTCTGTTTTGGAGCCTGTGTTGAGGAGCCTACATCCGCTCGGACAAGTTTGTCCCTGATGTTGGGTGACTTTTTGTGACAGAACAATGGGGTTGTCTGAAATTCACTAATTTGCGGATAGGCAAGGCCTAAAAGTGGCCAATGTTTTAATACTATTTGTTTCACCAATGGAGAGAAAGGATGAAAAGTATTGACCAGAGGAATGCGACTAGATTTTGCTGAGGGATCATGTGGACGGGAAGTCTTGTTATTAGCTATACTGGCAGGATAGCCTCGCTGTATAAATTTGTTGCCCATCTCTCTATGTCTCACTGTACAGACCTCACTACGGCTCACTATGCGGTCAACTCGAGTGTGTTGACTAATCGGAAGGGAAGTTTTGATGTGTTGGGGATGACTACTTGTAAAATGAAGAAGGCTGTTTTTATCTGTTGGTTTTGTGTAAATGTCCGTGGAGATAGTACCATCATTATTCTTAATAATCATACAATCCAGGAAGTTGATCTCCCTGGCATTGTGATGTATGGTGAATGTTAATCCCGGTACAAGTGTGTTGATTTCACTGAAAAACGTCATCAGGGTCTCAAGAGGGCCATCCCAAATAGTAAAAATATCGTCGATAAATCAACGCCATAATAGGGCATGCTGTCTGATTAAGGGATGGGAGTGTATGTATTTGTCCTCGAATGATGCCATAAAGATATTTGCGTAGGGGGGCGCAACATTGGAACCCATTGCGGTCCCCCTACGCTGCACATAAAATTGATCCTGGAATAGAAAAAAGTTTTTTCCAAGGATAATTTTAAGTAGGTCCATACAGAACTCTTTGTTCTCAGTTGGTAAAGTGGTAAATTGATCCAGGAACCAGTTTACAGCTAATAGGCCATCTTCGTGATTGATGCTGGTATATAGTGAGTTGACGTCTAATGTGACGAATAGGGCTGTGACTGGGACTTGACGTAAATCGGCGAGTATCTCTAAAAAATGGGATGTATCCTTGAGATAAGATGGTGTTAAAGGAACAAATGGTGATAGGATTTTTTCAACAGTTTTGGCTAGGGGTGAGAGAACTGAATCAGTGGAAGCCACTATGGGTCTACCGGGGGGTTGGGTTAGGTGTTTGTGGATCTTTGGAAGGGTATAAAAAACAGGGGTAATGGGGTGTGGATTATGTAGGAAGTCTCTTAGTTTCTGGTCTATTGTGCCACGCACAAAGTATTGTTGGGCTAAAGATCTAATCAAGGAGGCAATGTCTGCAGTGGGATTATGAGGAACAGGTTCATAGGTTGATCTATCGGATAATTGTCCCATAATCTCGGTGATATAATATTGTCGGTCAAGAATAACTATGGCGCCCCCTTTGTCAGCTGGTTTTATTATGATTGACTGGTTATCTTTGAGGCTCTTCAGGGCTCTGGACTCCTCAATAGACAGATTATTCTTAATGTGGAGCTCACCCATCTGAATCCTCTTATTCAGTGTCTCAACATCCTGTGAGACTAATGTAATAAAAGCCTCGACGGGATGATAAGTCCTAGGTGGCATATAGGGACTGACTGTTTTGAGTTGTAGATTTTTGGGTGAAAAAATGAAGGAGGAAGTCAGCGGGTCCCCACCAACTGGGTCAATGTAGTCGGTATTGCTGAAATGGGCTTTCAGCCGGACCGACCTGTAGAACCTGTCAAGCTCCTGTTGGACAGTAAAGGTGTCATATTGGGGAGTTGGGCTATATGATAGGCCCTTCTGAAGGACTGAGTGTTCAGAGGGAGATAGGTTGTATGAGGAAATGTTATAAACTAAATTGTCCTCACCTGTGATCTCGTCCACACTCTGTTCTCCCGATAGTTGTGATCTCCGCCTCTGCCCCCTCCTCGTCTTTTTGTGGGGGGACGTCGCTGTCCTAAAAAATTGGTTTGATGACGTGATGGTCGTGAGTCCACGTCCGAACTTCCAGAGGAAGAGTAATCTGTGTATCTTGGAGTACGTCGTAGAAAGGAGGAGGAAGAATCCCCTGAGCGCCATCTATAGACGGTTCCTTGGGCGTAGTCCTCCTGGTCTCGTAGAAATTTGTTGCGTTTTTTCGCCTCCAGAGTCCTTCTGAAATCTAGGATGTATTCTTCGGTGGTCTTTTTGAGTTTATCAAATTCTGTTGTGGACAAGAATTGTTTAAGTTGGATTTCGGTTGCTTGAATCTTATCAGATAATTGATTCACCTCTTTTTTAGGACAGCGACGTCCCCCCACAAAAAGACGAGGAGGGGGCAGAGGCGGAGATCACAACTATCGGGAGAACAGAGTGTGGACGAGATCACAGGTGAGGACAATTTAGTTTATAACATTTCCTCATACAACCTATCTCCCTCTGAACACTCAGTCCTTCAGAAGGGCCTATCATATAGCCCAACTCCCCAATATGACACCTTTACTGTCCAACAGGAGCTTGACAGGTTCTACAGGTCGGTCCGGCTGAAAGCCCATTTCAGCAATACCGACTACATTGACCCAGTTGGTGGGGACCCGCTGACTTCCTCCTTCATTTTTTCACCCAAAAATCTACAACTCAAAACAGTCAGTCCCTATATGCCACCTAGGACTTATCATCCCGTCGAGGCTTTTATTACATTAGTCTCACAGGATGTTGAGACACTGAATAAGAGGATTCAGATGGGTGAGCTCCACCTTAAGAATAATCTGTCTATTGAGGAGTCCAGAGCCCTGAAGAGCCTCAAAGATAACCAGTCAATCATAATAAAACCAGCTGACAAAGGGGGCGCCATAGTTATTCTTGACCGACAATATTATATCACCGAGATTATGGGACAATTATCCGATAGATCAACCTATGAACCTGTTCCTCATAATCCCACTGCAGACATTGCCTCCTTGATTAGATCTTTAGCCCAACAATACTTTGTGCGTGGCACAATAGACCAGAAACTAAGAGACTTCCTACATAATCCACACCCCATTACCCCTGTTTTTTATACCCTTCCAAAGATCCACAAACACCTAACCCAACCCCCCGGTAGACCCATAGTGGCTTCCACTGATTCAGTTCTCTCACCCCTAGCCAAAACTGTTGAAAAAATCCTATCACCATTTGTTCCTTTAACACCATCTTATCTCAAGGATACATCCCATTTTTTAGAGATACTCGCCGATTTACGTCAAGTCCCAGTCACAGCCCTATTCGTCACATTAGACGTCAACTCACTATATACCAGCATCAATCACGAAGATGGCCTATTAGCTGTAAACTGGTTCCTGGATCAATTTACCACTTTACCAACTGAGAACAAAGAGTTCTGTATGGACCTACTTAAAATTATCCTTGGAAAAAACTTTTTTCTATTCCAGGATCAATTTTATGTGCAGCGTAGGGGGACCGCAATGGGTTCCAATGTTGCGCCCCCCTACGCAAATATCTTTATGGCATCATTCGAGGACAAATACATACACTCCCATCCCTTAATCAGACAGCATGCCCTATTATGGCGTCGATTTATCGACGATATTTTTACTATTTGGGATGGCCCTCTTGAGACCCTGATGACGTTTTTCAGTGAAATCAACACACTTGTACCGGGATTAACATTCACCATACATCACAATGCCAGGGAGATCAACTTCCTGGATTGTATGATTATTAAGAATAATGATGGTACTATCTCCACGGACATTTACACAAAACCAACAGATAAAAACAGCCTTCTTCATTTTACAAGTAGTCATCCCCAACACATCAAAACTTCCCTTCCGATTAGTCAACACACTCGAGTTGACCGCATAGTGAGCCGTAGTGAGGTCTGTACAGTGAGACATAGAGAGATGGGCAACAAATTTATACAGCGAGGCTATCCTGCCAGTATAGCTAATAACAAGACTTCCCGTCCACATGATCCCTCAGCAAAATCTAGTCGCATTCCTCTGGTCAATACTTTTCATCCTTTCTCTCCATTGGTGAAACAAATAGTATTAAAACATTGGCCACTTTTAGGCCTTGCCTATCCGCAAATTAGTGAATTTCAGACAACCCCATTGTTCTGTCACAAAAAGTCACCCAACATCAGGGACAAACTTGTCCGAGCGGATGTAGGCTCCTCAACACAGGCTCCAAAACAGAGATTCCTACATAACCCACAATTTGGTACCTTTCCTTGTCTCAGGTGTGCACAGTGTTCAAATGTCACGAAGGGTAGCACCTTCACTCACCCCAGAACAGGCCAAGTCTTCCAGATTAGAGATTTTTTCACATGTGACAGTTCCCATGTGGTGTACTACATAAAATGTCCCTGCGGTCTCGGATATGTTGGGGAAACTACCCAACATGTCCGAGACCGAATAAACAAACACAAGTCCGACATTAGGTGTGGACGCTCTCTTTTGCCTATTCCATCCCATTTTATTTCAGCAGGGCACAGGATCTCCCAGCTTAGATACCAGGTCATTGACCAAGTGTGCACACACCGCAGGGGTGGGGACAGGGTTAAATCACTCCGCGAAAAGGAGGCGCGTTGGATTCATACCCTGGGGACCCTCGAGCCCCATGGCCTGAATCGTAAATATGAATCAGGTTGTTGAAGGTCTTCCAAACCTGTGATCTCGTCTATCCAACTTTCATTGTCATAATGTACTAACATGCTTTTTCCTTTATGTATATCTACAAGTCATTTGCATGTACAGGATCTCTCGAAGTCCACATTCTGGTAATGGTACTGATATTATCACTCAAGGGTTACACCATTAAGATATCTATTGACAGCCAATATAGACCATAGATTCACAATAACAATAATATAATCATAGTGAAAGTTAATCATGAACTCATCATACTGTTATCCCATATATGCACAGTGTTTAGGGTGTTTTATGTTCCCTAATTTTATTTTTCTTTTATCCCTTTACAGAATTAACATCTCCAGTGTGGCGGGGTATCCCATATACAATCCTGGGCCACCATTCACCCCTCACTCGTCCTTGCACCTATGTCCCGCTTTTATCCGAGACCATCAACCTGGATCACTGTGTGCCCTGGAAGCACGCCCTCACAAGCACATGAGCGTGTCATCACTTCCACTTACGCTCCACCCATTGGTATGACACGCATCGCTAGGCAACCATTATGTACCAACAACTGGCCAGTGTATTTTCGCCTCTGCGCATGCGCTATAGCTCACTTCCGGCCTCAATGTTAATTGACAGCTCCGAAACCGGAAGTGACGTTACGACATCACTTCCGATAAATAGATCACTTTCGGCCAGTGTCCAACACTCACAGGACGTGCGGTTCACCCCTGCATCACACAGCACATGGTAAGTGGCCCATTTTGACGATGGGGACATACTTTCTCTTTGGGACATTGCCTCTTAATGAATCCCTTCTTTTTTTCCCCATTTGCGACCACACTAGTTACCTGGACTCCCACCACTGTATCTCTAGGACCCCTATCCAACAAAATACGAGTGGAGTCTCAGGTATAGATCTATTCTCCATGATAGTTGTCTGTTCCATATAACTTGGAGTACCTTTCCAACACCCTCTCTGTTTTCTTATACAGCCAGTAAGTCATTTAAAACTAACAATGTTTTCCACTAAATGCTGACAAATGTGACCGCACCGTGGCTTCCCACCTCTGATCCTTATGCACCATTTCAGGTAGTCTGCAATTCTTTTTCCATGTTTATATATTACTGGGGCATCATCCCAAAACAGATGGTAACATGTTCTTTTCTCCTTTTCTTTTCCATCTTCTCCCCTCTTTTTCTTTCTCTTTCTCCTTTTTCTCTCTCTCTAACCTTTCTTACTTTCTCTCTTTTTCTCTCTCTCGCTCTCTCTCTCTCTCTCTCTCTCTCTCTCTCTCTCTCTCTCTCTTTCTCTCTCTCTCTCTCTCTCTTTCTCTCTCTCTCTCTTTCTCTCTCTCTTTCTCTCTCTCTTCTCTCTCTCTCTTTCTCTCTCTCTTTCTCTCTCTCTCTCTCTCTCTCTCTCTTTTCTTTTTCTTCCTTTTTCCTTTTTCTTGTTTTCTCTCTCCCCTTTTTTTCCTCTCTTTTTCTTCTCTTTTCTCACCCCCTTTTTTTAGTCCTCAATAAGGATCACCATACCCAAATAAACCACTCTAGACGTCTGACCACGTCATAGACCAATCTACATATCATGGAATACTGAGGTAATCTATGATCCCTTGTCATCCATTGTGAGAATTCTAACATAAAGTACGTATATCAGGATACATTTCATCTACCACAGGTGATGGCTCTTAGATAAACCAGAGATTCTGCGTACGAATCGGTATCATTATACCATTTATTCAACACAAGGTTGAGACCCATATGCCTTGATAACAGGTAATAATTGCGCATTGAACCTTATATAGTCATGACTTCCTTTTAACTTAATGACTTATTATTTTTTCCTAGTACTATCCGACATTGTCTACGCATAGAGTATCCTGACATTGATTACCCTGTAGTCCATAATCCTCACTACAGTTTAGCATTGGTATGACCACATAATTAATTCTTCAATAGTCTAGTAAGCTGCTTTTACATCACCTATTCAAGAGGATGACTATTCTCATTACACCATAGGTCTTACAACGGTGTCCTGTGCACATTTATCTACTTCCAGTCCTTTCATCCTTGAGGTGAGCCTCTTTACCATGTGTGTCATGTAATATTCACGTTACACGAATGCGCACTTTGCCACGATGGATACTTGATAACATCCACCATAGTTGGCCACGAATCAACCCTTAAAAAACCCCCCATCCATGACCATTTACGTTCATATATTCACTGACTATGCTAATGATTCTATGTCTTTGTCTCTCAAATATGTTCTCTTATTATCCCAATATGCCTACAGTACAACTTTTATTTTGTTCTATTACTCTATACTGATGGATGTCCTGTATTTTTGTTTTGTTTTTCTTTATTGTATATATTGTCATCAGCCCGTCCGACCTGAAGAAGGCCAGATAGGCCGAAACGTTGAGATTGGCGGACTATTGTACAGCACTTTTTTGTCACACGTTTTTCACCACAAAATAAAAAGAAAAGGATTTTGATATCAGCTACATGTCTCTGACTTTCTGTGTCTCCAAGGGTGATAGTGAGTGTGCCGGAGTTTCCATTACTTGTTGCAAATAGTCAACAGGGTCACAATTTTGTCTATGCCCTCATGGCAAATCACCCACAGGTAACACTGTACATTACATTTATATTTAGACCCTGGAGACCGGCTACATGGCAGCTGTACTGGCACTTTCCTAGAAGCAAAGCTACCTTTCCTTCTGCCACATTCTTAGATGTTTGGAGAGGTCCTCATTTTATGGAGCCTCTTTAGCACTACTATTTCAAGTATTTTTTTCTCATCCAAAAGTAGAGATAGTACCACCACAAATCCGTAATGATTTTTTTTTTTTTTTATTCAATGCAAAAAGGCATAAAAACAAAAACTTAGGTAGATAAAAAATATACACGTGCAACTAAGGGCCACGTTGGGTCAGTAATGCGTTACCTGTCTTGTATCAGTTTATATTTTTTATCCACCTACCTTTTTGTTTTGATGCCTTTTTGCATTGAATAGATTAAAAAATAATATTTTTTTACGGATTTGTACTGGTACTCTTTCTACTTTTGGATTGTCCATGGAGCTGCCCTGCACCGTGCACTTTATCAGGTGAGCTGAAATGTTATTTTCTATATTTTTTCCCATCACCAAACTTTTTTTTTTCATTTCAATTTAATTACTGCAACATTGAATTACTCTGGGGGTATCTGTGGAGGAGAACATTTTTTAGTTGTTCATATGTAGAAGGTGTATATACTATAGGCATTTTCCCATACAAGTAGAGCAAGAATCAAAATCCTACGATCCAGTATGTGTAAAGACGAAACGGAGCCCACAGCAGAGCCATGGACGTAGTGACCCATGACTCACCTTTGTAGGGTAATGAAGGTTTAATAGAGGTATGAGGATAAGAACAGGCTTTTGGGGGTAATCAAACATTTAAGGGGGCCGGAAGAAGGGGAAGGGGGGTGATCAGATTTGAACAAGGTATATAGGTGCAGGAAAGGAGTGGGAGCTACCAAAACTGCATGTAAGGCCATCAGGAAAGGTAATGTTTCAGCTGACTCATCAATTGCGACTTTTTAAAAAGTCGCAAACTTTGGGACAACTATAATCTAGTAGCCCCATGGTGTAGTTTTTTTGCTCATAGTCTCACAAAATAGTTAAATGACAGGAAAGAAACCCTTTTTTGACTTTGAACCAAATTCATGGGTAATATGTGCTATATTGATAAATTTGGTGCAATAAACATGAGTGAATACCTAACGACAAAAAAGAAAAGTGACTTTTAAAGATGCAAAAAAAAAAAAAAAATCCACTACAATGCCATGATAATCCAGCACACACTTCTTACATCATGCCCTCAGGCCTTATGGGCTGCCTGAGTATTCAGGTTGCTGGCATCTACACCACTATCATGGACAATCTGTCTACTGGTCAGTTCTGCCTTGTGCTCGTCATATCTTCAGGAGCTATGCTGCATCACTGGGTACTCTACTAATCTCTGGCAAGTTATGCCTTTGACTCATGCAGTTTGAGCTCTCCTACATCGGTGGGTACTTTGTTTATTTTGCCGACACGCTCTTCAGTGAACTCTGCTATATTGCTGAGCCATCCATGCCAAACTAATGCCAGTTTTGCCATAGTGCTAGCAGTTCAGCATTGATCTTCGATGACTTCTCCTTTACTACTTCGTTGAGTAAACTACGATAACCTGTTTCACTGATGGAACGATCCGGCCTTTCAACCTCCTGTTGAACTCTACTCTCCTACACAGGCTCTTCATTAGCGAGTCAACCCAGCTCCTCTGCGGACTACAGCTCTGACACCAGTTGTCATTTCTTCTTCATCATATCCCACGGTTCCCATTTTACTCCTCCTGATGCCATCCTCCCCTACTGTCTCCACGTTGTTCCACATGGGCCGCCCACCTGTACCAACGTCATCTGTCCGTGCTGAACAAAACCGCTCATTTGATCAAGGTGAGACCTCCCCAGGTGAGACATAAACCTGAAAAGTGTTTTCCCATCCTAACATTGATATGGGATTTTAGTGATCAAATCTGGATTGCTCGAACAGATTTGATTTTAGACTATGTTCCCAAGTGTGGCATTAAATGCTGAACTTCTACAATGGGAAATTCACAGTATAGTACGCTTGTACTGTATTTCATAAAGCTTCACATGGAGTTCCATGAATGTTGCATATTGAACACTCTTTACCCTCTGCATTGCAAACTTAAATTTACTCCGATATTTGCAGCATAAATTAACATGCCGCTGACTTTAAAGGGGTTCGAACTCTCATGTTTCTTCAAGAGCGCACCTCTCCACTACCTTGTCAGAGAGCAGTGAACTCTTTAAGGCCCCCTTCACACGTCCGTGAAAAAACACGCACGTGTGTTATGTCCGTTTTTCGGGTCCGTTTTCCATTTTTGTGTCCGTTTTTATGGTCCGTGTGGCATCTGTGTGAACTGCGTATGCTAGCCGTGTGTGCGTGTGGAATGGCCGTGTGTGCACGTGAAACTTAACTGACGTGTGTGTGTGTGTGTGTGTGTGTTGTCCGTGTGAAATGTCCATGTGTGATGTAAAATGTCATTAATACATGCCGGCTGACAGCAGACAGAGTCGCGCGCTGAGAATGAACTCGGATGAACTGCACCCGACTTCATCCTCATACAGCGGCTCTGTCTGTGCCGCGTCCTGATTAGCGGTCACCCGTGACGGACTCACCGGTGACCGCTAATCCCCTGAGTGACTGAATGGAGTACCCCTCTCTCATACTCCCCGTTCCCCGATCTCCAGCGCGGCGCTGCACGGCTGTTCTCTAAACTCCGGCGGCTTTTCCTCTTTTGAAAAAGCCGGCCGCTCATTAAACAATCTCGTATTCCCTGCTTTCCCCGACCACCGGCAAATATGATTGGTTGCAGTGAGACACGCCCACACGCTGAGTGACAGCTGTTTAACTGCAACCAATCACAGCCGCCAGTGGGCGTGTCACTATGGAGCAGAGAAATAAATAAATAAATTAAAAAAAACGGCGTGCGGTCCCCCCCAATTTGAATACCAGCCAGATAAAGCCATACGGCAGAAGGCTGGTATTCTCAGGATGGGGAGCCCCACGTTATGGGGAGCCCCCCAGCCTAACAATATCAGTCAGCAGCCGCCCAGAATTGCCGCATACATTAGATGCGACAGTTCTGGAACTGTACCCAGCTCTTCCCGATTTGCCCTGGTGCGTTGGCAAATCGGGGTAATAAGGAGTTATTGGCAGCCCATAGCTGCCAATAAGTCCTAGATTAATCATGTCAGGCGTCTATGAGACACCTTCCATGATTAATCTGTAAGTTACAGTAAATAAACACACACACACACACCTGAAAAAATCATTTATTAGAAATAAAAAACACAAACAAATTCCCTGGTTCAACAATTTAATAAGCCCCAAAAAGCCCCCCCATGTCTGGCGTAATCCAGGATGGTCCAGCGTCGCTTCCAGCACTGCTGCATGGAGGTGACCGGAGCTGCAGAATACACCGCCGCTCCTGTCACCTCCACGCAGCAAATGAGGTGAGTAGTGCGATCAGCTGAGCTGTCACTGAGGTTACCCGCGGCTACCGCTGCATCCACCGCTGGATCCAGGTAACCTCAGTGACAGCTCAGCTGATCGCGCGGCTGTCTTCATTTGCTGCGTGGAGGTGACAGGAGCCGTGGTGTCTTCTGCAGCTCCGGTCACCTCCATGCAGCAGAGCTGGAAGCGACGCTGCAGCATCCTGGATTACGCCGGACATGGAGGGCTTTTTGGGGCTTATTAAATTGTTGAACCAGGGAATTTGTTAGTGTTTTTTATTTCTAATAAATGATTTTTTCGGGTGTGTGTGTGTTTATTTACTGTCACTTACAGATTAATCATGGAAGGTATCTTGTGGAGACGCCTGACATGATTAATCTAGGACTTATTGGCAGCTATGGGCTGCCAATAACTCCTTATTACCCCGATTTGCCAATGCACCAGGGCAAATCGGGAAGAGCCGGGTACAGCCCCAGAACTGTCGCATCTAATGTATGCAGCAATTCTGGGCGGCTGCTGACTGATATTGTTAGGCTGGGGGGCTCCCCATAACGTGGGGCTCCCCATCCTGAGAATACCAGCCTGCAGCCGTATGGCTTTATCTGGCTGGTATTAAAATTGGGGGGGACCGCACGCCGTTTTTTTTTAATTATTTATTTATTTCTCTGCTCCATAGTGACACGCCCACCGGCGGCTGTGATTGGTTGCAGTTAGACAGCTGTCACTCAGCGTGTGGGCGTGTCTCACTGCAACCAATCATATTTGCCGGTGGGCGAGGAAAGCAGGGAATACGAGATTGTTTAATGAGCGGCCGGCTTTTTCAAAAGAGGAAAAGCCGCCGGAGTTTAGAGAACAGCCGTGC